>NW_020837953.1:19166016-19169950 GCF_003676395.1 Aethalodelphis obliquidens | reverse complement strand
GGCGGGCGGGCGCCGGCGGCGGGCGCGGCTCTGGGCCGCCCCGCGGCCGCTTGGAAGCTCCTTATTTGGGCAGTGATGTCAGGGGAAGTCGCAGGGGCAGGACCACCCACTTCTTTCCATTCACTCCCCAGAGTTTCCTGTCGCCGAGCCCGGGGGACCCCGGCGCCCGCACGGGGCGCCTCTCCGGCCGTCTCGGCCCCGGCGTACCCGGCTTCGCTGCCCGCCGCTTGGGGTCCCCGGGCGGCCGGGTCCCGGCGGGCGGGCGGCCGCCGGCAAGGGTCTGCGTCTGGGGAATCCCCGGCTCCCGGAGGCCGCAGGGAGGGTCTGCGAAGCGGCCTCCGCGGTGACAGGCCGTGTCACTCCGGGCGCCGCCCCTCCCTCCGCGCCCGCCCCGGCTCCCGCGCTGTCATTTCCTCCCGGGCCCTCCGGGAAGGGCAGTCAGGGAAGCCCCGGTCGCTGCCGCCGCCGCCGCCGCGCGGGGCCCCTAGTCTGCAGCAGCCCATCCGGCGGGCGTCCATCGTCGTCCCCAGAGTGCGCGGTCCCCGCCTTGCTCTCGTGTGCCAGCCCCGCTCCGGGAAGCCCGCGCCTCCCAAGGCGGGAATATACCTTCAGGAGCGCTGGGCGGGGCAGGCCTGGCCGGGCTCCCTGGGCTCCAGCCTCAGGGTGAGGGTGGGGCCACCCCGGGGCTCCCCAACGGCCTGACTTTGCCAGAAGCTACCGGATCCCAGGTTTGGGACCTGAGCACATTGGTCTCCGCTTTGGCCAGCCCCCAGCCGGGCTCCCCACCGGGCTGCTTCCCGAGGGAGCAAAACGGCCAGGGCCTGGAGACCTCATCAGGATCTGTATTTTACAGATGCTGCACCCGGAGGTTGACTTGTCAGGTGATTCACCCGAGGTCAACTCTCTGCTGTAAGGGGGCTGACCCTGGCTGACGCCAGGCCTGGCCTCTGCTGGCTGGAAACAACCTCAGGAGGTTCTGGGGCCTGGGGCCAAAGTCAGGACAAGAGTGCGGCGAGCTGAGTGCCCAGGGTGCCAGCTGAAGGAGGCACTCCCTCTCCAGGTCACAGAAGTTCAAGTACCCACAGGGTGACTGACTACTAAGCTGACCAGGGCTTCCACAAAGGCCTCGGAGGCCCCAGGCTTCCTCTGGCTCCAAAGTGATGGCCTCAAATTCAAGGCCCTGCCAGTCACAGGAGCAGGCTTCCTCTGGCCAGAGGCCATCTAGGCCAGGGCTAGTGGCCCCAGGGATTTCTGTACTTCTCCATACAACAGCTTCCGGCAGAGCCTCCACCTTCCCTCCAAAAACAGGTTAGAGCAAACAAACCCCTCCCAGACCACCAGCTTTAATGGAGAAACCCCGACTTCCAAAGGGGAACGGCACTCCTAGGTGCCCTGGGGAGGGAACCACAGCTCCAGGGCCTGCAGGGGGTGGAGGGAGGTGTGATCGCAGCTGGACACTCACTGGGCCTGCACACTCACGTACACAACTGCACACCCGCTGGCTGGTTGCCAAGGCCCCCAGCTGTTCTGTTGATCACCACCAGCCCAGTCCCCCCCATCTTCCATCAGCTCCCAGAGCTCAATCCCAGCTCTAATTGGGTCATCCCCTTTCTGACAAAGGCTCCATCGACCAGCTGCATCTCCTGCAGCTCAGCCCTCTGCATCCTTTGCCAGCACTCTCTCCAACCTTCCACCAGCTTTCACTTTTGGGGGTCTTTGCACAGACTTTCCTCTGTCTGAAATGCCCTCTCTACCCCTCCTATGTCCTTCACACTCTGAATCAAGACTGCCCTTGACATAAGTCTTTCTCTTAATTAGGGCAAATGAGACAGGGTACCCCGTGGGATAGGACCCTGCCCCTCACTCCACTCCTGCCCTGCCCTCTGCCCTGCTTACTGTTCCTGGCTGGGAGCAGCTCCAGGTGGGAGCAAGTGGATGTCTTGTTATAATTCATATGCCCAGAGGGGTGACATTTTGTGATTTGCACAAAGGCTTAGATGACAGCCTTTTTCCTGCCCCAGGATGAGGACCCTCTCCTAGCTTTGAAGGGTGGCCCTGCCCCACTGGAAACTACTAATGGATTCAGTCACCCTCCTATGTTGCCACAGGCAACTCAATGGTTCCTGCCTCTAGAGACGTACCCATCACCCCAAGTTGCAGTCAGCTGGGAGGGGTCTCCCCTCTTTCCAGATTGGAAGCTGCCAGGATATTTCCATCTTGGTTCTTCTCTCCTGCCAAGACTGAGAAGTTTACAAATGTTTGTTAAGTGAATGAATGATCCTGGGGGGCAAATCAAGAGACAAGCTAACCATAGGAGGGGCAGAGTGATCCAATTCAGAGCTGTACCTGAGGTCCCAGGGGCCCTGGCTAGGGGCTGTGGTGGAAGGTGGGTTCTCAGCGAGACTGGACTGGATGCTCAGGAAGCTGGGCCAATGTGCCAGCCCTGCAGAGCCTGCCCCGCCAAGGCCCTTTCCTTGGACCGCTCCTTTGTTCCAACTTTCTGTGGCTTGGGATTTGTCTTCCCCCTCCTTTCTCTTAGCAAACTCCTGTGCAGCCCCATCTAGGCAGCCTGGGACATTCCCATCCCAACCCCCAAACATACAGTCCATACTTCCCTTCTATAGCAAAGTAGCATGCTACAGGCATGAGGCATGAGGAAAGTGTGTTTTATCAAGCACCTTCATTGTGCCAGACATAGTCACTCTGGATTTTCCGGAACCCTGCAAAGATCCTGCTCCTTACCCCCAAGCCGCACTTCCCATCCAGCTGTGGCCATCCTCCAGGCCAGGGGTGTCGGCCCAGAGCCTTCGCTCAGCTCCTCCTACAACCAAAGCTCCTTGTCCCCTGTCTTGAGACTCAGCCCCCATCCCAATTCTGGTGCCAGTTCTCACTGAAAGCTAGAAGGTCTTCAGGACTCCAGCCTCAGAGCTCAGGGACACAGGATGCAGGCAGGCAGCCCTGCTTCAAGGCTAGAAGCCTGAGCCCAACTCTGTTCCGTGAGCCACCACCCCTACCCTGGGGCCCCAGGCACCTTTCCCACCCTGCAGCTGGATGGGCCCCAGGTGAGAAGGCAGGTGGTGCCAGGTGCCAGTTCCTTCCTATCAGCCCTTTCCCTTCGTATAACTGGGCCAGGTCTTGAGAAATTCCCAGAGCTTGGCCCTGGGGGCTTCCCCACATTCCTTCATTCCTCAAACATGAATCAGGTTCCTTCCCTGTTCTGGGAACGTGCAACACACAAACCTGTGTTCTAGGAGCTCTATCCAAGGATGGAGACTGGCAGGTAAACAGATCATCCCAGCGCAACTTGCTAAATGCTACAGTGCTGTTTGCCAAGCTTGGGGCGGGGCGGGGGCACATGAGGTGAGAGATAAGATTCATTCTCTTCTGGGGCTACAATTCAGGGAGATTGTGGTCCAGGTGTCCCGGCTAGATTGCTGAATGCTTGTTTCCATGGAAACACTGCACACACACACACACACACACACACACACACACGCGCGCGCGCACACTGGGCTTGGTTCTGCTGTGAAGCCAACATCACGCTGTAGAGAATTTACAGACTAAAAGAGATTGGAGCAGGGGAAATGGTTGGCATCTGATCTGTCATCTAGGATGCTGTCTCTCTGTGAAATTTTGTTTCCAACTGCTAACAACCAAATTACAGATAACAGTTTTGGAATACACCATGGTTTCTAAGGGCTGGGGACTGCCATAGTGGCCTTGGGAGAGCTTTCAAGGTGGGGCTGAGCGACTCACCCAGTAGGCTCTCCAGGTAATTAATGTTTGGGTCTCGCGCTTACTTACCAGCCACCCTCTCTCCACCCTCCTGACCCCATGGCTATGATTTCCTGGATTCAGATGCTTTGTGGCGTTTTACTGTCTGTCGATGTGTGTGTGTGTGTGTGTGTGTGTGTGTGTGTGTGTGTGTGTGTGT